>NW_028145480.1:3662500-3710000 GCF_977016875.1 Pavona decussata | reverse complement strand
GCGCACTGTATCACGCCATCGCACCAATCTTGTACCCAGAGTCTTCAGGCTTTTTGGTCAGCGGGGCAACGCCGGGAAGACTCTGGGGACATCGAATTTTATTACTGCAGGATTTCTGCGGTAAAACAACGAAAACCGTTACGGAACAGCCAATCAAACAAATTGAATTTTTTCGATGTCCCCAGAGTCTTCCCGGCGTTCCCCCGCTGACCAAAAAGCCTGAAGACTCTGGGTACGAGATTGCCATCGCACATGCTTTTCAGATTTATTGTGTTGAAACGAGTTTACTAAATAAAGACCAGTAATTTCATTGGCGACGAGGATAAAACGAAGAGAAACGAGGAGAAAACAGTAGCAAAAGAAGAAGAAGAAGCCCAGCAACAGTGGCTAGATGAAAGATTCCCTCGTTTAGAAGATATTTACGCGTAACTCGTTCGCACAACAGCAGAGAATCATGAGTGACAACGAAGAACATGAAGAACACCAAGCTCCCGCCGAACCAGCTCCAGTGCGGATTATTACGGAAACAAGAAACCTCGGAGCCTCACCATTCATTCCTGGGGACGACCAGATAAATACTGGTAAAGCATGGGACGATCGGATCGAAGAAATCGAACGAGAGTTCCGATATTTCAAGATTACGGATCCTATCGACAAGAAAGATGCGTTGATCATCCACGGAGGGAAAGAAATTGCCCGGCTTGAGAAGAGCCTCCCAAACCCAACCGATGCAATGAACAATTATGAGAAGCTGAGAAAGAAGCTAAATGATTACTTCACACCGAAGAAAAATAAACAATACGCAAGGTATTTATTCCTCAAGATGAAACCAACACACGGAGAAACAACCGTAGCTTATGCTGCTCGAGTGAGAGAGAAAGACAACGAGTGCGAATTCGGAACAAACTGCGACGACCGAATCCTGGAACACCTCATCCAAACGACGCACAATCGTACGCTAATTCAGAAAGCTATCAACAAGAAATGGAATTTGACAAAATTTCTCACCGAAGCTGCCCAAATGGAGGACACTTCACCTCAAGTAAGCGGCATGAACATTTCCGAAGATGTAAAGAAGTTGAGTAGACGACCCGGAGAATGGCAACCGCCCCGGAGCAGATCAGGTTACCAGAAGAAGCAACCCTGTGGATACTGTGGACAAGTAGGCACTCATCCAAAAGGGAAAAACTGTCCTGCATACGGAAAGAAATGTTCAAAATGCCAGAGATTCAACCACTTTGCAACATTGTGTAGAGCTGATACACCCAGGGACAGCAAGAAAGGCCAACAGCATAAACCTGAACTGGGAAAATCACACAATGACAAACAGCAGCGCCACATCAAACGAACCACTGAAGAGTCACCGGACAGCTCAACAAGCTCTGACGATGGGTTCTTCTGTCAAGCAGTTCGACATTTGAAGCAAGTCAAGAAGATTAAATCCGATGACAAGGATAGAACCCTGATAGTGAAGATAGACGATGTCGATGTAGAAGTAGAGCCTGATAGCGGAGCGGAAGTCAATGTTTTGGACGAACATCAATTCAAAGCACTGACAAACCGTGCCAGTACAAAACCAACACTAGCATCCAGCAGAACAAAGCTGGACACTTTACAGAGTGAATTGTCTCTGAAAGGAGAGTTTACAGCGACAATCAGGAACAAAACTTGTGGAACTGTTTTAAGATTTATTGTAGTCAAAGGAAGAATCAACTCCCCTCCTCTCATCGGCAAAGACACCCTGCAAGAACTCGGGATGTTGCAAATCAGGGAAGATGGAACATTCGCTGAGAAGAACGACCTAAGAATCCAAGAAGAAATGTCAGACATCAAAGCTGTTAAGGAAGATGAAGTTCCGAGTCCCGAAATCAAAGACATTGCTGACAGATACAGCCACGTTTTCCAGGGCATCGGAAAGATTAGAGACAACAAGAATGGTCAAGATTTCTATGCAAAGTCCAGCATGAGACCAGAGGCAGTACCAGTAGCTCAGAAGCCAAGACCAGTTGCATACTACCTGCAAGAGTCACTCAAGAAATTGTTGGAGCAGTGCTTAGAAGAAGAGATATTTGAAGAGGTACCTGAAGGGGAACCAGTGACATGGTGTTCACCACAAGTGGTCCAGCCAAAGCCAAAGCTCAGTGAACTAGACAAAGAAGACCTGGAACCACACATGATCAGAGCCAGCGTGGACCTCAGGATACCCAACCAGTTCATGGAAAGAAACAGGATAACCCAAAGCACTGTAGTGGAAGATTTCATGTACAAGTTCCATAACTGCACTGTCTTCTCCAAGCTCGATATGAAGCAAGGATATCACCAACTCCTACTTGACCCAGAATCCAGGAAGATCGCTACCTTCAGCACCCCGTGGGGGAACATGAGGCCAAAGCGTCTAATCTTCGGAGCAAAGTTGTCACAAGACATCTTTGACGAAGCAATCTACAAGATCTTTGGGGACATTCCGAGATGCCTAAACCAGCGAGACGACATCCTGTTAGGCGGAACAGACCCTTGAAGAACACAACAAGACACTAGAGACTGTTCTACAGAGAGCCTCAGATTTTGGCATCACGTTAAACCCTGATAAGTGCCAATTCGGTGAAGAGGAGATTGACTTCTACGGACACCGATTCACAAAGAACGGACTGAAGCCAAACCCAGACAAAGTCAGAGCTGCAAAAGAAGCCAGCCCACCAGAGTCAAAAGAGGCTGTGCGTAGCTTCGTAGGGTTGACAGGATACCTGTCAAAGTTTATCCCAAGATACTCATCACTGACTGCACCATTGAGAGAACTGACCCACAAGGACACAAGGTTCAAATGGGGTACAGAAGAACAAGAAGCATTTGAGAAGTTCAAAGCAAGCATTACAAGCGAGAGTACTATGGCTTACTTCAACCCATCTAGACCAATTAGTATGGGAGTAGAAGCAAGCTATCACGAAGGACTCTCAGCTGGACTATTCCAGGAGACAGACAGGGGTCTTCAACCAGTCCATTACATCAGCCGCACCAGGACCGACACTGAGAAGAGGTATAGCCAGACGGAGAAAGACTCCCTCTCAGTTCATTGGGCCAAGAACAGATTCAGCATTTACCTACTTGGTGCACCAAGATTCAAGATCATCACTGCGCACAAACCGCTACTCCCACTATTTAACAAAGCAAACATGAAGCTCCCTCCGCGGATCGAGAAATGGGTGATGGGAATGCAAGATGTCGACTTCGAGCTGATCTATGAACCAGGCAAGGACGAGAAAGATCCACTTGACTTCCTTTCAAGACATCCATTACCAGAAACAGGCAGAGATGCTGTGGAAAGAGTAATCAAGCATGTTGTCAATGCAGAATACGTAGTTGTTATGGATCAAATCAAGGAAGAAACTCAGAAAGACAACCAACTCCAGAAACTGTCTGCTAGAATACAAACGGGTGACTGGGAACGACACAAGGAGGACCCAGACATAATGCCGTTCTACGGAGTGCGACATGAGCTTTATGCAGTGGATGACCTGATGTTCAGAATGGACAGAATCATCATTCCCACAAACCTTCAGAGAAGAGTCATCAAAGCAGCCCACCACTTGGGACATATGGGGATGACAAAGACGAAACAAATGCTTAGAGAGAAATATTGGTGGCCGACCATGAACAGTATGGTAGAACAGGCCATTAACAAGTGCTATGACTGCCAGGTGACTACGAGACAACACCGAACAGAACCAATCAAGAGCACAGAAATACCGAAGAAACCTTGGGACGTTGTAGCCGTAGACTTCGGAGGACCGTACCCTGACGGCCACTACAACCTGCTAGCCATAGACAAAAGAACAAGGTACCCTGAAGTCTCGAGGACACACTCAACAGCTTTCCGACCCACCAAGGACAGGCTGTAAACCATATTCGCCACCCATGGCACCCCAAGACAGCTAGAATCAGACAACGGACCACCGTTCAATTCCAAAGAATTAGCAGAGTTTGCCAAGACAGAAGGATTCCACCACCATCGTGTGACCCCAGAGCATGCTCGTGCAAATGGCGAAGCTGAACGTTTCATGAAGCTCCTCAACAAGACAGAACAGATTGCTCACCTTCAAGGCGGGGATAGCAATGCTGCCATTCAGGAAATGTTGACAGGCTATCGCTCCACCCCACATCCTGCTACAGGAGTAACACCATATGAAGACTTGATGTACAGACAAGTGAGGACCAAGCTAGACCATCAGACTAGAGAGAGCAACCATGAAAACGCTCGTGACTCAGCTGTCAACAAAAGGGATAAAGAGTATAAACAGAGGACCAAACAGAATGCTCAGAGCAAGAACACTAAACAGCATAACTTCACCATTGGAGATCACGTTCTACTAAAGCAAAAGAAGACAAATAAGTGGTCAACAGCTTTTGAACCGGCATTCTACACCATAACCTAAATTGACGGTTCAAGTATAGCAGCTAGGAGGATCACAGATGGACGGGACGTGTACCGTGATGCAAGCCAATTCAAGCTTGCAAATGCACTGATCGAGAACGACCCTGACGAGGAGTTTGTAGACAAGGAAGGAGAATCAGATTCTGAGGAATGGAGACAGCAAATTCTTTAAAATGTCAGCCCTCAACCAGATCCGGGAAAGACGGTACCTGACAAAAACCAACTAGCCGAGAGTAACAACAGCAACGGGGCACAGCTGAGCAATTCACCAAAGACACCAGTACCCGAAGCCAGACCCAAGCGCAACCGACAGCGACCAACTTATTTGAAGGACTATGTTTGAGTTCAAACATTGAACGTTTCCATCGATTGAACATTTGAACACTGATTGAACATTTGAACATTGAGCATTTCCGTCAAGTGGATTTTGAACATTTTCATTGAACAGTGGACATTCTCCATTGTCCTTATTTCCAGTTGAGTTATCAGCCAAGAACATTTGACAGTTTTCTATAGGAACTTAGTTAAGAAAGGGACTATCCCAGAAAAAGGGAGAAATGTAATATCCAGTCCAGTCCAATCCGGAAAGTACATAGCTTGCGCATGCGTAGTGCGCACTGTATCACGCCATCGCACATGCTTTTCAGATTTACTGTGTTGAAACGAGTACTAAATAAAGACCAGTTATTTCAGGTACGGCGGGTTGTTGTTGTTTTGTTTTGTTTTTTTCAATTGTAATTATGATATTAATGACTATTCATTTAGTTCCGATTTTACACTCAACTTCTACCATAATAATTTTGCTTCAACAAAAGATTGGGTTAATATAATATGAAATAACAAAGACATTCCACAAAAACTACTTTGAGGGTGGAGTGGTCTTTGTGCATGATTTGTTATTTCATTTGAATAATACGGACTCTTTTAAGATTCAATTCAATTCAATTCAATTCGTTTATTTTGTCATTAACCAAAAAATACAACATAAATACATTATAGACGACACACAATATTCTTACTATTACAATGTTCATACTTAACTATTTACAATATTAAATGTGTTAAAGGCTAGGAAGCCGGGGCCTTATTAACTATATGCTTCCTATAGGCTAACTAAGATCATTGAGAATAAAAAAAATAAAACCAATTTCTTAATTTGGACAGGTCTTCGACACTTTGTACCAAAACATTTAAAAGAAAGTAATGTTCAATCAACATCTCTCTGTTCATTTATTATTGAAGGTAATGTCTTTGACGTGACAAAAAAGAAACCAAAACATTTCTACTCATTATTACTGAACAAAAAGGCGCAACTACCTTGGCCAGAAAGTTGCAAAATGAATTCAATTTCACGAGTGCTCAGCTACAACAAATGTTTAATTTACCTCATCAAGTAGCTCTTGAACCTTATGTGAAAGGCTTTCAGGTAATATATCAAACACGAGAAAGCATGTTTCATCAGATATCCAAACACTGAGAAGTAGGTTGAAAAAAAAGGGGCGCAAGATATGGCTTCTCAAATGATCAATAATTCTTGGAGAAATTCAAGGCTAAAGTTGGCAAAATTTTATGGTAATTAGGATCATTGAGTTGTTGAGTTGAGACCATTGGAGTAAAATTAAAAGGCTCAAAGACTTATTTGCAACTTAGATTTGTGTTTTTCAATTTCAAGGTGACTCTAATATAGCACAATAGGCTTCCCAGATATACTCTTCTTCTCTTTGTGACGCAGTATAGATGTAATATTTGGCAATAAGTAAACAGAGGTTCAAGCCAAGACGACGAGAGAGATCTCTAGTGAACCCGTATATTATTTCTTGTTCTGATAAGGTGATTGAATTTAGGGGTTTTCCTTTCCACCAGAGGAAAACTTGAGTCCACAAACTCTGTACAAAAGGGCACGTTACGAAAAGGTGTTTCAATGTTTGTTTCTCGTTACAAAGGTGGCATTGCTCTTTTTGAACAAGCGAATCCCTGAAAAGAGAGGCATTAGTGGGTAAAATATGATAAATGCTCTTAAACTGAACTGAAAGATAGCAAGTCTAATGTCTTTAGCAACTTTGAAGGGAATGCTGTAAGTAAGTCGCATCGATTCTTTGTCGAAGTTAGCCTTTTTCATCCTCCTCTCTGCTGTAGGTCTTTCGAATTTCTTTTGCACAAACATTTGGTTTGCAGCTTTGCAAGAAATTTTATCTGGAGAAATTTTGTTATTGTTATTTATGGAACTCGTTATAGGTCCGCTTTTACCCTTTAATAAATTAATCCATTCTTGAGGGATCGCGTGGCAAAGGCCATAATACTTCAGAAAGTTAGTCTTTAACTGAAATGTGGATACAAAGTCGTTAAAGGTTAAGAAAGAGTCGCCTTTGAAAATATCGCTGACTTTAGTAATTCGGTGTGAGTTTATTCGAATTCGGTGTAAGTTTACTTGTATTCGGTGCGACTTTCTAGAATTCGGTGTGACATTTTAGAATTCTGTGTGCTTTTCTAGAATTCGGTGTGACTTCGAGAATTCGGTGTGTACTTGTGTGCCACCGTAGGATTGTAAACGTAATCTTTGTAGCATAACTATTCAAATAAAAGCTAATGAGAAATACTTACAGTTTAAACAAACTGGAAAATCGGTTCATTGGTGATGACATGGATAATTGATGGATGGTTGCATCCTACTTCTTCGACGCCAATTACTTAACCAAAAAATCCTTTGTTAACCTTTTTCAGTTTGCAAACGAATATAGATTCTAAGTTCTCAACGTTAGGGGCAAATCGTGGCCGCTATTGTACAGTTATTTCCGCTCTGTTAGGCAGTGAAAGCGTCCTTGTTTCTGGATATGATCTGATAACAGCAGGTAGATATCTCTAAAAAAATGTTTATCTCATTGTTTCTAAACCTGTGCAAAGTTAACATTGTATAAGGGACGTCTTGGTCAACCATCTCATCAGTTAACTTGTGGTGAAGGTCGTTTTTAACTCGTAAATGCCAGCATGCGCAATGAACGAGTTATCGCGATATGGTTTTTTTTTTTGTCACTTGGTCGGTGGGTTGTTATCTTTCAGGCATGCGCAGTGAATGAGTTATCGTAATGTAGGGGAATTTCACTCGGACGCTGGTCGTAAACTTAAAAATTCTCCATTTTCGCGTTTTTGGAAGGAAAACACACCTTTTCGAGACGGTAAATCGAAAGAAGAACTTCTAAGGAATGCTTGACAGTTTCAACAGCGGAAAACAAGCATTAACGGTGAAGAAATTGTTCTTCGATTTGTGGTTTTATCAACCCGACGATGAGCGGGCGGATCTCAATGTTCGAGTTCTTGTAAGAATACAACACACAAAAAATTACAGGTTTGATTGCGAATTTGTGCTGAAATACTACTACACAAGCTTTTCCTGCCGCAAGCCCAACACCGGGGGAAGCTTATCGGAAAAATAAGAGACAAAAAAAAAATCAAAAGAGCTAGACTTAACTAGGATTATCAAACAGGTGGACCACGTATGGTTGACATTGAGACAATGAAAAAATCACTACGCTTGGATTGGATTGAAATTTCTTCTTAACTGTTCCTTTAGTATCCAGTTTTTAGCTATTCTTTCAAAGTTCTTGAAAGATATGGCAGAATTCTTCAGCGAACGTATAACTCTACCAGTACCTCTTGGGACACAATCTTTTTTGACCACGATGGCATTTTCGAAGTAATATGGTTCATCTTAAATGAGTTAACTATGTTTAGTTTAATCAAGTTGTTGACACTGTACCACAAACATTTCTTATAAACTGAACAAGAGACATGAAATTGCGTAAGTTTTTTGGCATATATTAGTGACCAAACTTCTCATGTGTAAGTTAATTACAACCTGGCGAAAGACATTTACAGCCTGCAATAGCAAGTAGTCTGGTCCCAAACGTTGTGTTACTTATAACTGGATCAGTGTTCTTTTCATCGGTTTGAATTATCTGGTGGGAAAATGGACTGTTACACGAAAGAATTTCACTTCGAACTGCGCACACATAGAATGTTCGTTGCGAAGAGAGAACTTTGGTAACGACTGTCTTCACTGCAGGGAACAACAGTCCTGGTCATTATTTTCTTGCTGTTATTCCTTTCCCTCAGATCATCTAGGCAATTTTGATATTAGGGCATTCACTGTAATCAAATATTCTATCGATTATCAGTCTTCTCAAAGGGCAGTGACTAAACACTTGTCTAAAGCCTGCTTATGTTGGTGTAACGGCATCAGTAACACAAATTAGTTCATTTATCTGTTCAACCTTAGTACCTCAGTCAGTGGAAATTCTAACTACTCCTTTGAAATATCCAAAATATCCCGTCAGCTACACCCTTTCATTTATTTCACGATAGTTATGTATACACAGAACAAGTATAAATAATTAACGGGGGAGTAAACCTTATTCTTGACCTTCTAGGTGTAAATTAAATTTAAATATCACGTTGAAGAACTTCTGAGCTAGTATCAGCAGTCAAAAAGATAACTATGGCTCTGCTCCCATTCAATATTTGTAATTTGATAATGGCTTGCTGCGGTAACGACTGTAGACAAAAAGGTTTTGATAGAGCTGGCAACGAGGGTCGTGATAATGATGCAGATGGCGATAGTGATTATGATGGTGATGTCATGGTGGTTGTGGTAGTAGTATTAGCGGCGGTAATGGTGATTGATTGGGGTGGTAATAAGCGGTTTTCAACTGACTGTCGCGTTTGGTTCAGTTTTGCTTTGCCATACACTGTGATTGGTTAACAAAACTCGCGCCACCTTGTCAACCAATCTGAGAAGCAGAAACCAAACCAATGGTGTTTCGCCAACACGCATTTTCCCGCGCTTTATGCCGTTTACATTCATTTGGCTATGAACTCTGATTGGCTCTTTTCGCTGTTTGCGTCTGCTGTGATTGG
This sequence comes from Pavona decussata, assembly GCF_977016875.1. Taxonomy (NCBI): domain Eukaryota; kingdom Metazoa; phylum Cnidaria; class Anthozoa; order Scleractinia; family Agariciidae; genus Pavona; species Pavona decussata. The sequence goes on along the minus strand of NW_028145480.1, from coordinate 3,700,660 downwards.
TCAGAGTTATTACTTGGGTTTTGGTTCTTCGACCTTCAATTGAAAACCGCTCCGATCTGCTCGGATCAACTCTGTTCCTTTCACACGGACAATCTCCTGTGATGGTTTCAAACAGTATCTGCGAAAAGGCTGCTCTCTAATGTAAGGAAATTGAGTTTTCAAGTCTTTGGGGATTTGGTAGTCGGTCTACTGGAGGAGACCTGCACCGTTTGCAACGTCTTACATGGATGGTCGAAAGACAAAAAAAGAACAACAGAACAATGATCCCAACGCTAAAAATTATGAAGCTGCAGGTTATCAGGGTCCAGTGAAAATGTAGAACTTTTGAAAGGTGCAGATATCATATTGGATAATCCTAACCGGTAGTCCGTGGGGGTATACCGTGGAGTAGTCTATCGAGGTAGTCCGATCCAAATATGACTTAAAATAGCCACCGAACCACCTGGAAACACAGAAGACAATATTTCAAGTGCTTTGCTTTGATATTATCCTTGGGCAGGTTTTTGTTGGGTGACCCTGATTTTAGAAATATGTATTGTTCTGTTTTCTCCGCGATTTTAAGATCATAATACAACATTGGAGTGAAATTGAAACTGTATTTACAGTACGGGACTTTTGCCGGAAAACGGTGACGTAAAAGCGTGCCATCGGTTACAGTCCAAATCGGAACATCATTTTTGAGCATTTTAGTGTGGATAAGTCAAAACGATAGGAAAACGCTAGTGTGGGTGAAAATATTTTGCTTCGTTTTCACTGAGATGAAAACGGGCACTTTTGAAAACGCGTTAGTGTGGATGTGGCCTTAATTGAGTAATTTTTTCACGTGTATTATTAATTAGGCCATGTACAAACTATACGGAACTGGATATTGTTGGTTTTATTGGTTTTGGACCACACCTTCCGATCGGTCCGTAAATTAAAGAGAAGAAAGAACTCGAGCAAACTTTCCCAAAACGAACTCAACGAACCAGGGATCATTTTAACAAACTTTTTACACTTATAGTTTACTGAATGGGCCTTGCTTTGATTTACGCACGCAAAAAAGAACTTCTAAATCATTTCTTTTAAAAAAGAACTCAATAAAGAAAAGAAAAAAAATTCAATAGTTATTGTCAAGAGACTCTTGTTATCGTTTACGTGCAAGATTTCTAAGAATGTTTATTGAACTCGTTTCTGTATGAGCGACAAATGTCAAAGATTTATCCCTTGCCGGGGCTGTAAAGAAGACTGGCTGTCCATAGATAAACAAGCACGTGAATGCTAGCATTGCTCGGCAAAGTTTGCCGACGAGAAAGAAAGAAAGAACCGCTAAGTGTATCAAGTATTCTGTATTATTTCGCCTCGTCATGTAGAGTAGGCTAAAGTATTGTATAAATGCGTTATTGAGTCAAGTATGAGGTCAGTGAGGTCAAGATGGCTGGATATTGACCAAGTTTTTTTTTTTTGCGTTTTCGTCTCGGTCCACAAAAACGCAAAAAAAGAGAACGAGGTCAATATCCAGCCATCTTGACCGAACAAGCTTGGTCAATAAAGGATTTATTAAATGGATTTATCTTCAAGTTAAAACTACAACAGCAAAACAAAACAGAACATGAAACTGTTCTGCTCGGAAAGAAATTCAGCTTCTTCATAGCCGGCCGGTGTAAGATTTATTTTATTTTTGGATTAGCATGTAATCATGGAAAACAAGGAATCCTTAATTATCTTAAGGCTTTAACTTTATAATGGCTTAAAGGGAGTATACAATTATTGAGTACGAAAAATTTAGATTTTCGCAAGTGCGGAAAGATGGCAAACTCGCCATTCTCAGCCGATCGCGCGGTGGCGTAAATAATAAACATTTTTACACAGTTTTCGTCCTCCAATCAACAATTCTTGAATGAAACAATACATTTTGAAATTATATGCAAACATAAGCCGAAAAATAGAACGGGTAAATCAGAAAACTGGGCGAAACTTTGATAAGATTTTCTTGTTTACAACAAGCAAGACGCAACTAAATTCAAAACATGAGCTTCTTCGGTGAACTTGAGAAAAACACTTTTCTGAACTGCTCTAAACACTTAACGCAACTTTCTGTAATTGTAAACCTAGAGAACTAATCAATTTAGTACTCGACGTGAGACATTAGTTTTACAAAATCAATCTATCGTCACACAGAGCAATTCACCGATACAACTCACATTCATTGTAGCTGAAACGAAATTTTCACTACACCAGGATGATTCTACATGTATTCTCTTTCCTTTCCTTTAGGTAAATGTTGACAGTTTACCGAACATTTTAGTAAGCATTTGCCCCCAGAACAACAAAAAAATCGAAGAAAAGATTGCATTGTTGCTCGGGATTAAACTTTCGATGCCAAGCGGACGGGCAACGGGTAAGCCCGCTCGGGTAGCCAATCACAGCGCAGGATTTGACTCATCTTGCCCGCTCGCGGCGCCAGCCATGTAATAAGTGAACTATTAAGTATATTGTGTTCAATCAAAGTACAGTGTTAGGTGATTAAAAAAAAAAAAGAAAGAAAGTACCGTGCAGCGCGCAAAACTGCTGAGGTCCATTTTGCATAAATTTAAAAGTTAACTGAACGGGCCCTGTTGTTTCTCATTTAATTATAACCTGGCGAAAGACATTTACAGCCTGCAATAGCAAGTAGTCTGGTCCTCCCCCCCCCCCCCCCCAAAAAAAAAAAAAAGAAAAAAAGAAAGAAAGAAAGAAAGAAAGAAAGTACCGTGCAGCGCGCAAAACTGCTGAGGTCCAATTTGCATAAATTTAAAAGTTAACTGAACGGGCCCTGTTGTTTACATACGCGCTGGGATGTTGGTATTTGCCCTGGCCAAGCCTGGACTTATTCAAGGACTTGTCCTGGAGGAGACACAGCGGCAAATGAGTGGGCATGCTCGTCACGCGTGAGCAATCTTATTATCTTATGCGTTTTCTTATGCTTTATCTTATGCAGCGAAACAGACTTCTAAAGTGATGACGTCATAAAAACTAAATTTATGGAATTATGGGATTTGTTAGCGTATTCGGAAAAAGCATGATGAACAATGCCTACTTGCCAAAAAATCAGCATCTTATTGCAATTTGGGAGCGAGATATTAGCTCTGTTATGCCCTGGTGACTCCATACAAATCCTTTTAAAAGAACTGAGACAAAATTAGAAGGATTTGTATAGAGTCATCACGGCATAACAAAATTAGAAGGATTTGTATGGAGTCATCACGGCATAACAGAGCTAATATCTCGCTCCCAAATTGCAATAAGATGCTGACTTTTGGCAAGTAGGATTTTTTCATCATGATCTTTCCGAATATACTAACAAATCCCATAATTTCAAAAATTCAAATATTTGTGACGTCACACTTTAGAACTCCAGATCTATGGCGGCATTTTTAAAATTCCCATTGTTTGTTAGCTTTTGTTTTCGTTTCTCGGGATAAGCCCAAATCAAAATAGATAAGGTTGCCGTTTTTAGGAAAGGTTCCTTCGAACTTCCTCCATCACATATCTTATTCAACCAAAAAAATATTGTGGTAACGTGTGTGAATTTGGCGATTGAAGTGGAGCATGGGAGCATTCGTAACCGATTCTCGCTCGAATCTGCAGAGCATGCGCACTCATTTTGCCGCTGTCCTGTAGCCGTTCTGGAACGCATGCGCTGGAGTGTGCATGCAGGCGAGGTTGACAAAACGACGTGCTATCCCATTGCGGGATATTACGGGAAGTCCAAAACCTCGAATAGAAATAGAGGGAGGAATCTAGAAGAGCCTTTGTTAACTGAGTAAGTTTGCAGACGTTTTATTCAATAGTAGCTACCTCAACATTGCCAGAACATGCTCACAAAACTCTCATCTTTTATTTTCGCCTTCAACAGTCACATGCATGTCAAATGAAAACTGTTTACACATTTCCCTCAAAGGTTAGGCTCACACTTCAGTCTACTCCTTAGTTAGTGTTCGCTTTGTACTTTTTTCCATGTAAGCTTAGTCTTATTTAAAACTTTGGTGGGTTATTTATGCCATCAATCTGTGACATAAGCTACCGATTGTTGTGCGCATTTAGCCCTGAAGACTCCAGCTAATTACGATTACTTGAGTTCCCAGTTTCGGTTTGCACTATTTATTAGTGTTTTTAGGTTTAGGTCAGTTTCGAATTAATTCTTAAATTATCAAGAAACTAAGCTCAAGTAGCAAGCTTGTAAATGTAGGCCAAAGCTCATGTCGATTTTTATAGTTGAGAAGCGACCTAAATGGCATTGCTGCGAATCGACACTTTACATTTGTTTGTGGCGAAACTACCAGTGACCGTATTGTCGAAGGGTTGAGGGCCTTTCTTGCGGAAGTTCGTTTTAAAAACGCTTTTAGTGGTGCATATCAAAAGTAAGGTTAATACAAGCTAAATCCGTGAAAGCATGTTAAATGTTTTTATACAGAAGTCGAAGGAAAGATAACCAAAGCGTGTTAGGGATTTTCATTTTTATCCTAATAAATTTCCGTGACTCATTTATGGTTGATGTTTAGTTCTTTTTTGAACTTTTTTTAGTAGGTACTAAAACTGTGCTATTCGTCTCCAAGCATTTGCGTACTTAAATTGTAATCATTGACAGGAGTAAATGAGTTAAAATTCATAATTTCCGTGCTATAATTATTATCTCACTGTCTAAGTACATACTAAAACAACTATTCACCTCTGGCCACCAACACTGAGGTGAATAGTTGTTAACCAATCCTTGAAGGACCTCTTAGAGGATAAATAATTACAGCAGACAAACAAACAAACACAACATACACACAGGTCATGATCATAACGACTTAAATTATTCTTCTAGAGTTACGACAGCTGGTGTTCTATTTAATTCTATGGTTTATCTAACTTGAGCTAATGTGTGATGTACCATACAATGGAATTGTTTACTTTGCATGAAATGTCTAATCCACTGTTTTTGAGCGCCACTCAGCTTACGAAGGGTAGATGTTTAATGCACAAGTTGCAGCACAAATTCTTTGCATAGATGAAAACTAGACTTACAAAATGTAGCATCTTGTGAGCCCCAGCAACCCCAACCAAAGTTTTACTATACCATGTTTGCGCTTTGCATCTATGCCATAGGTGAAGTCATTAAGATGGAAACAGTTACATTCTTAAAACGGGTGGACCCAGGATTTTAGGAACAGGCGTCATTTGACAATGTAGAAAATTTGACACCGTAAAAGCAGGTTGTAAGATAAGACAACTGATGAATTTCTTATAGTGGGATTACAGGGTGAGGTGACCACATAGCTGCAGGTTTTTTTGGGCATTTTTCCTATCTGGTAGACTCAAAATGCTTTTGTATTGCAGAACTTAATGATCTCGTCATGAAACAGTAATCTTAAGACGCATTCTTTTTAAGAATTTCACATATTTTTTTCCTATCAGAACTGCCACATTTCCCCAAGTTAATTAATTAACTTAATACTAATTAAACTCTATCTTGTCATCTCTAACCTCCCCAGTCACCCCTAGTTTAAAGTGACCCTGTTTTTGTTACCTTTTCTTTAGTGTGACATCTTTTTATTTTTTGTGGCAGTCTGGTAATATCTTAGATTAACTTGACTGTGATGGCTTGTTATAAAATTAATAAGGTCATCCAGGCACCCACTCTTATATCTACATGTATACTGTATATTACACAATACTGTTGTGACAAATTATGTGACAATAATAATAATAATAATAATAATAATAATAATAATAATAATAATAATAATAATAATAATAATAATAATAATAATATTTGCTCGGACTTCACACAACCCTGTACATCTGTACATGTAATGACAGGTTCATGTAATGTACATGTACATGTGTACATTGTTACATTTGCTCACTGCAGTATCTATCTCTAAAGCCCAGTGGTTGCAGTCCAGGAAAGATTCAACTGTAATTTTGTTTACTGTGATCTGTTTTTGTTTTTTAGTGGTTTTGTGGAGGCATCATAGAACTACGCATGAAAGATGGTAGCTTACCAAGCAATTAGTATTGATCTGAATTGAACAGGACAGATGGAGCAGCAATCTACTACTAGGTTAGTTCATTGACATGATTATACTTGGGGTTTTTTGTTAACCACTGACCGGTTAGCTTAGTTGGTAGAGTACCAGACTGCCGCGCGCAAGGTCGTGGGTTCAAAACCCGGCCGGACCACCACTCAGGGTCTTTAAATAACCGAGGAGAAAGTGCTGCCTTTGTAATCAAATGACCAGACTTTCTAGTCTTCTCGGATAAGGACAATAAACCGTAGGTCCCATCTCACAACCCTTGTTCATAATAATTCGTTAAAGAACCCACTCACTGTTCGTAAAGAGTAGGGAACGCACAGTTCCCAGTGTTGTGGTCTGGTCTTTGTATATATTGGTCTGGGAGGGTGGGGTGAGATCACATATGGACTGAGGCGGCAGCCAGAGGCCCTTTGTATATAATGACATCCGATCTCACCCTCTGGATATGATTGGTTATTGACTGTAAAGTCACACGTATGTTGTGACTGATTTAATAAAGACTTCTATAATATTTTCCTTAAGACATTTTTATGTTTATCAGTAGATCACACATACGCTGTACACGTAGCTTGAAATTTAATAAATGTTATGAATTTGATGTTAACATGGCTGCTTTTCACATCTTGACCAGCTTTTTTCTTAAATGAACAGTCCAAGTAAACTACATGTATCCTGTCCTGCAGGTGCAAGAAGGTTTTGCCCCTTGTTCAAAATCTTAATGATACCCCTACACTTGACCTCGCTGCTCTCATTGCAACAAGATTTCAGTTGAAATTGCATGTGGATTGCTGTGAAAATCACAACAGAAATTGCTGGTTGTTTACACAAATGACATGTAATTGGTCTAATCTTGGTGTACCAGCAACATACTGCTAGCCACACATACAATCCTCCCAATCAGGGAAGAGTATGTCTACAGTAAGGCTATTGCCAAAGAAAAATTTCTAGGAGCCCACAAGGACAAAAGTCGAGAAGTTACAGTGTAGGAGCCCAACATATGAAGTGTTCCAAAGGTGCTGATGCAAAAATGTTAGGCACCCAGGGCATTTTCTTGGGCTTTCACACTACTGGGCTCCTGTAAGGCATCAACCTTGGTCTACACCATTACTGAGTTGTCTCCTGCTACATTTTTGTACTTTTGATTTGTAGAAGTTCCATTTCTGAACCTTTTTTTTACCATTACTGACCTACTGTCACAAAAGAGAAGACAATAATTTAATTTTCTCAATTTTTTTTATCAGACAGTTTAAAGTTACAAAACACCCTATGATCTTGATAATCAATAATTTTAAGTGCTTCTTTAATTACATTTTAACCAGAATTTTATTCAAGTTTTATGTGGGAAATAGATACAGTCAGACCTCTATTAAGCGGCCACCCTGGGGACTTTGAAAACTGGCTGCTTAATAGAGGTTGGCTGTTGAATAGAGGTATCGAATACAGCACTTTACTGACAAAATAATAATTCGGGACTTTGGAAAGTGGCCGCTTAATGGAGGGTGGCCGCTTAATAGAGGTCCGACTGTACATGTATATGTACGCCTGGACTTAATTATTTACCACACAAAGAAATTACAAAGAAGACACAATAAAATAGTTCAAATTAAGTTACAAAGAAAAACTTGGCGAGGAGACCAAAAAGAAACTAGAAAACTTACATTGTATGAGGATTCAGCCTTCCTAATTTAACTAAGTTGACTACAAATAATTAATTAAGTTGGTTACATGGTGTAAGGACATAAAAATGTAAAATCATAAAATCGTGTGACTGTGTTATTAATTTTATAGTTTTTAATTGGCTTTCTTAAAAGAGCAAATTGAATTAGAGTTGACAATTTCGCTGTGAAGGGGGTTATAAAATTTGAGTCCTTGGAAAAACACATGCCTATTAGTTTACAGTACATTTTTAAGTACAACAAGTAATTACAGTATTGCAAATACTACATGAAAATAATACACAGTTTATAAAACCTGTAAATCTTCTGTCTTCTTTCAAGCATCTTAAAGGGCCTCTCCACCTTACAAGTGTAACTTTTAAAAAAAACAACTTATAATTATGTTTAGTCTTGTTTTTTCTTTTACAACTCATGTTCATACATGAAGTCCTGCAAATAATTTTTTAGGGTTGCTAATGCTAACTATGTTACATCCATCTTCTGGATTGTCTCCAGCACAAGTTGCATTGTTTGACATGTTTTTTTCCTTTTGAGGACGGTGTTTACTTTTGTTACTGCGCATACGCACTGCGCATCTTGAGATAGTCGGGTTTCCTATGGGTGGTGCCTACAAATACAGGGAAATTTTTGTGCCGCTTACAGTAGAACTGTGCGGAGAAAGCAGAACTTAGCAAGTGCTCTTGGTATCCAAAAGAAAATTGAGGGTGGCCATGCGTTTTTCAGAGATAATAATGCTTCAATTTTTTTTATACATTGCTTTGTATTTTAGTGCTTTTTAGAATAATTTATTGTTGCTTAGTTATCTCTAAAAAAAATACCCTGCTATCCCCAATTTTCTTTCTGGATTCAACTAGCCCATACTAAAATCTGCTTTCCCACATAGTCGTAAACTGTGCAAAAATACTTCTGTATTAGTGGGCACCATCCTTAACTGACTGTGGATGTATATGTAACTTTACCTTATCCCCAAGGCTGAACTTCCTATGCATGTTGCATTAAGTATGCACATGTCAAAACAGGGATGACACCCATGACAGGCAACATCCACCGGGTAGTGGATGGGTAGGGTACTGAATGAGGGGGGAGTGGGGAAGGTATTGAGTGGCAATAGGTAGTGACACAGTTTTGGAAAACAAACAAAATCACACAGAATGGCAAATTTGATTCACATTCTATTTAATATTTTGTATTAAATTGTTGTCAGTGGTGACATTACATCTATACATAAACATCAGCTACATGTACAAATTTTTATTTTAGTAGTCGTTGTAGTGTAATTTTTTTTTAAAGATGAAAATATAGTCCTAGTGCAGATGTATAATTTACATGCTGGTTTATAGGAGAACAGTTTTAGTTAGCTCATATTGAACGTCAGTCAGAACTTGTAACGAGCTCATCAGGATGGAAAAACAGGTCAAAATCAAGGTCTTCAAGACTCTGTATCCTAGAAAAGACATAATCAAGGCTGATTATATTGTAATCTCTTGTCATTTAATGCATTGAAATAGATTTAAACAGAGAAGGCGAAAATAGTGACCTTAATCACAACATTTTGTAATGATCATGTTATTATTCAGTTACTGTACTTATCCTTTGAAAACTCTTAGTACAATCTGCAAAATAGTTTCATCGACAGTGACCTTCTTTAGAATCACTTTGCACAATTACAATTTAACTCATTTTCTTCAGGCCAAAAATGGGCGAAATTTTCCACATCAAATGTTTATTTTATATCTCGACAACCATTTACAGCAATGTGGCCTACAATATCTCATTTTAAAGTGTATAAAATGGGCTTCTCAGAAAAAAATAAATCCTATCATAGAAACCCACCTTTTTTCTGAAAAAAAATCTTAATTAACAAAAAAATTTGATAAAATCTGAGGAAAAAAATTTTTTTTTCAAAGTGATATGTAATTGTAAAAAAAAATTGAAAAAGAAAATGATCCTTCTCATGTCAGCAACATTTCCTGAAAATTTGGCTGGAAAAGAAGAGATCAAAAATTAGTTATGATTTTTTTTTTGCCCATGCACTCGCATCAAAACACAGTCGAGAAATGCATTCTCCATGGGAACATAACAGCGGATCTAATTACGCGTCCGATTTCGCTTGGGCAAATAGCTTGAATCGCATCGCTCAAAAGATGCTTTCAGTAAAAATTATTGAGCTTTTTACCAACAGATACGAATTCATGATCAATATTCAAGAACTAGATGAGATATCAAATGCAAAAAAGGTAACCTGCGGAGTATATCTTCGCATTTCAAAACCATGTGCTCGATGGCGTCGCTTTCGCGAACAGACGCGAAGGCTTGTGTTGAGCGCTTACCTCGATTCCTCGCTCTAGTTTTCTAATAATAGGCATCCCCTCTTATGGCCAAGAAGCCCCTTCTCGCAAGTAAGCTCTCCACCCTGCTCCTGCTATTTTCTTTTTTTTTTTTTTTGGGGGGGGGGGGGGTGGGTGGCAAGTACCGAGGCAACAAAATAATATTAACGGCAACAACAACAACTTTATTAAATATTCATATCTTTTACAGGAATACACACAGCCCGCATATAGCAGAGTTAATCGAGGTGGGCTGTGTGAGTTAATAATTGAAGGGCTGGGAGCATAACCGACTTATGTCGAATTTCAGCCCGTTTTTCGATGTAGCTCGGATTTGTCCAAACTTTTGCATGTGAACTGCAATTCGATTGAAAACCATTGTCCAGTATTTTTTCACGCCGCTTTGTGTTTCGTATTAATGCCATTGAGAAATTTTACCATCTTGTAAAGATATATCGGTAACATTATAGACACTGGGTGACCAAAAGGACAATGCACTGAGTATTAAATACTTGTATTCAATATAAAAAAGCGGTCTTTTTCGTGGGAGCAACAAAAAGAATGCTGTCACGCTTTTATTTGATTCTGTTACAAACTACTACGTACGTGACAGGAATGTCAGAAATGTAAACAGTTACATTCTCCAAGAGAAGATGTGTCCATTTCCTGGCGTAAAATCCAGCTTTGTCCCATTTGTCGACATATCACTCTTGATAACGCAAAATACTAGCATTCTACACGACTAACAGGAAGACATGTAGCCATTTCAACGATTAACAACGATTAACGGCAGTTCTGTTAAAAGGTACTGACTATCTATTCTTTTCACGAGCAGTCGGTGTTAACCGTTGAAAATCTATGTTAATCGTACTTTTATTATTGTCAAGTTAATCGTTACATACCGAATTTCAAGCCTGGCAAACCACAACTAAGGCTTGCAAAACACCTTGCACATGGCGGGATTTGTCTCTGATGCTCCCGCGGGATTTGATAATCGAATTGAAAAATTCGCCACGGCACAGTCATCACTACCAAGGAGGGATTCTTTGGACAACATTTCCACCAGCTCCTGTGAACTACATTCGTCAATTTCATAACTTTTCAAAAGATCCATAGATGTCATGCGTTTACAAACTTCACCAAACAAAAGTGAAACCAACTAGTAAGTACGATACGCAAGTTGTTTATCCCGACTGCTTTGATCTATTTTGGGCTTGTTACAACCCGCAAAAGCAAACCATGATATCATCTCAAACGTTACTTATAGAAACAACAACTGGTGCGACTAAACACGGCTCGTGGACAGTGGAAACTTTTAGGCTACCGATAATTTGGAAAACGAGTCTGACGTGGACAAAACCTGTCAAAAAATTTGCCTTCCAAGCGCGTTCACTTGTAGACTAGCAAACTACCAAATCCCCCTCCCCCTCCCCCTCCCCCTGACTCAATGTTGTCTTTTGGGTCACGAACAGTTTCCTGGCAAGCATCACTTCCCATATCAACATTGCATAAGGGGGAGGGGGGGACAGAGAGGTAACTGTGGTAGAATTATGAAGGGAGAAACAGTAAGTGAGTGGTTTTTTGCCTGTCTGTGTTCGGTTGTCATTGCATAGGGGGAGGGGGTGGGAGGGAGAAGTAAGCAAGTGGTTTTTGTTCTGTTCGTGTTTGGTTTTCTCAAGGAGTTTTGTCCACCATTGTAAAACCGCGAAATGTTTTGAAAACCAGGGAGAGCCAAAATTCGGACAAATCCAAGCGAAATCGAAAGGCGGGCTAAAATTCAACATAAGTTGGTTATGCTCTCAGACCTTCAATTATTACAAACAGAAAATTACAAACATGCTGGCAGACGGAAAACTTAACTTTAACTTAACTTAACAGATTTAGATAAGGCTATACGTCAAAATTAAAGTAAATTATATGTAATTTTTTATTATCATTAATATTACAATAGAAAAGAGATGAAAAGGGAAAAGGAGAATCAGATTATACTGGCAAAGAGAATATCATGGATGATCAGTTTTAGTTTTTCATTTGGTCAATTATCGTTTCCACCTCAATATAGGAGTCTACAGTTTCAAGTGTATCAAATAACTTTCCTTTTAGGGATGCTTTAAAAGATTTTTTTGTACTTTTTTTTAGAGTTGCAGGTATCCTGTTCCAAATCTTGACCCCAACACGCGAGAATGCATTTCGTGTGGCATTAATGCGAGATTCCTTAGTATAAAAATGATCAGAGGTAGAGGAGCGCGTTTTATAGGAATGGACACTAGAAATTTGAGAAAACAGATTCAAAATATTTCTTGGGGCAGTGTTTTCGTTTATATCAAACATGAGGTTGCAAACAGATTCATAATACAAGAATTGTACTGGTAATATTTTTGCTTTAACAAAAAAAGGTATGGCATGGTCGTTTGTTTCAGCAAAATATATTAGCCGCAATGCGCGCTTTTGAAGAACAAGAATTTGATCAAGGAAGGTTTTACATGCATCGCCCCAAGAAATGAGACCATAAGTTATGTAAGGTACGATTAGAGACTGATAAATATTCAAAAGAGTGCAAGTAGGAACAATATGCCGTAACCTTGTGATTAGCCCAATTGCCTTACTTATTTTTGTTGCAACAGAATTAATATGTGTCTTCCAGGATAAATTTTCATCAATTAACAATCCAAGATATTTAATGAAGTTTTTATGTTCAAGAGAAACCTTTTTGTTGTTTTCATTGTCAAAAATATAGATCTGAGGTTGATAGTTGAGCTTTTTCTGGTGAGGGCAAAAAATAACATAGTTTGATTTTTTAATATTCAAAGTAAGCTTGTTAGAAGTCAGCCAGGTATATAAGTTGTGTAATTCTTCATTTAGTATAAGTTCTAGCGACTTTAAGTCTTTGTGAGCAAAAAGAACATTAGTGTCATCTGCAAAAAGAAAGAATTGGAGTTTATTCGAGCATTTTTGAATGTCATTTATATAGAGCAGGAAGAGAAGTGGTCCCAGAACGGAGCCTTGGGGTACACCACAATTTATATTTAGTCTGCTAGATATGCAACTGTTAATTTCAGTAGTTCGTGTACGATTTGATAAATAAGAGAAAAACCATTGATTGATAATTCCGCAGAAACCATAATAATTTAATTTATCGAGTAATATGTTATGATTAACAGTATTGAAGGCTTTTTTCAAATTAATTAAAACTCCACAAGAAAAAAAAAAGTTTTCTGTCCATATTGGTTTGAATAGATTCCACTAAATCGAGAATAGCATGCTGAGTTGAGTGAGCTTGACGGAAACCATATTGAGACGAATGTAATAAATTATGTTTCTCTATAAAATCATTCTATTATACATGATTTTTTCAAAAATTCTATTGAAATTTGACAATAGTGAAATTGGTCTATAATTAGAAGCATCAGTCTCGTCATCTGTATTAAAAATAGGTATAATTTTGGACATTTTAAGTTTTGTGGGACAGGACCCAAGGGTGACAGATGCATTGAGAATGTCAGAGAGCACTGGAGATATGATGTCACACGAGTATTTAAGAAGTTGGGTAGGACAAGAGTATAAGCCATGTGATTTGTTTTTCGGTATAGATAGGATTTGAAATTTAACTTCACATGGAGTAACAGGTTTGAAGAAAAACGAAGAATCTGGGGACTTGGACTTTCTAAGGTAATCAGTAAAGGGACGCTCGGCCGGTGGTAGTTTACTTGCTAAATTATTGCCCACAGTCGAAAAATGTTTATTGAAAATATTAGGTATACGTGTGGCCACATTGGTGACGATATTGCTATTATATGGACCCTTTAACTTGTTAATTATTTTAGAGTTTCTTTTGCGACGGTTTAGTAATCCATTTATCCCTTGCCACGTCCTTTTCATATTGTTTAAATTTTCGTTGAAAAAATCGCAATAATATCGTTTCTTACTCAACCGTGTGAGACTACATATTTTATTTCGATAGTATTTATACTTGTCAAGATCCCCAATTTGGTATAGTCTGTTTTTTACTTTAATTGAAGCTCTTATCCCCTTCGTAATCCATGGCTTTGAAAACTGTTTCATCCTACGTTGAGAAAGGGTTTTAATCGGTGCATGCTTATTTACAATTTTATTAAAGGATTTAAATGTTAAAATGTTATCAATTAAACTTGCTGAATTGGCATGAATGCGTGTTGGTTTGTCAATAGTTGGAAGGAGATAACAACTTTGAAGAGTCAATAAGAAATCGTGACTATAATTACAAGTTTCAAATTTTTGTAGGCATATAGTAAAATCACCTAAAAGACATTAGCTCTTTCCTGTCGAAGAAAATTTTACAGTTGCTTCTTCCATATATAATTTTTAGAAAACTCTCGGGGGAATTATGTTGACGGTACATGATTCCACAAATAACGTTTTTCTGATTAACAAAGGAAATTTCAATCCACAATGCTTGGAATGATTCGGTTGAGACCTTTTCTAGCGCTGAGTAATTAAGAGTTTCGTTAACAAAGAGCCCAACACCTCCAGGCTAAGGTCATGTTGGTTAGAACTGTAGAAACTGCTTTGAATATACATGTAACACAAGATTAGGTCATGTTGGTTTATTTGTGTGCTCATCTATCATTCAGGATTAATTTAAATGTCTTCTGTAGATGCATCACAACCTTTTGTCTAGACCAGTTTCTTTTTCTTTTAAGTAAGCTCCCCACCCCCTCCTGCTAGTTTCCTTTTTTTTTGGGGGGGGGTGGGGTGAGTACTGAGGCAACAAAATAATATTAGTCACGTTTGTTTTGTGTGTTCATCTATTATTCAGGATTAATTTGAACATCTCTTGTAGACACATTACAACATTTTGTCTGGACCAGTTTCTTTTTCTTTCAAATTCCATCTTACATGAATGGACAAATAGATATTTCCAGGTCCATAGACAGTATTTGCATCATACATAGAGAATGTGATGCCATTAGAACTGTACAAACTGCTTTGAATATACATGTAACACAAGATTATCAATACATATTAAAGCTCAAATTTTTATTTGAAATCTGCTTATAGAAAGCGCTATCATTGATTTGCACTATTGAATCATCATGCTGAACTTTGTTTGTTACCTTTGATCGTTGCTGGGTGTATCATCGGTACTCTGCAATAGAGTATAAACAAACATTAAAGTGTTTACCATTATTTTGTGTGGTTAAATCAGCTGTTTCAGTGGGAAAACAGCAGTAACAGATCATGCTAACAGAGGATTTCTGGGCCTAAAAAAGGCAATGCAAGCACAGAAATTCAAGAGGGGGAGTTGAGTTTAATGGTGAATCAAGTTTCCACAGAGAAAAACAGTAATTTATTGTGAAAATTTATTGCAAACAAAAATAAACTGGCAGTGATTTATGCATTTAAATGCAATTTAGCTAAGTTAACAACAAAGAAAAGCTGGCATTCATTGGGTGGTCAGTGGCTCTTGGTAGGTAGCGCATGCGCTGAGCACTGCTTTGTAGTGGCGTTTAAGCGTGGCGGTTCGAAGTGTTTTTGTGGTGCCAGCCATGGGAGCGTATTACTGTCTAGGGGCCGGCTGGTCACAGTGGAGGCCCCTGGGACTTCCCGGGCACCCTTCTTCCACTCAGCTTAATGCAGTTGTTAATTAGTGCAAAATATTGCTCCATCTTGTGTGCAGGCATCCATGATACCTGCACTGTCAATTAAAAATTATAATATTATTATAAATTTTATTTCCTTTTAGGTATTTTGATTGAAAATGAGAAGTATTGATCAACTGAAATACAGCTAAAATTGAATGATCACTATTAAAAACATTGATTTGCAGTCCTTTTTATGCATTTCATCTCATTTCAAATTTGCCCAGAAACATAAATGGGCAAATGTCAACCTTTTTCAATCCAATTGTCTTTTTTTTTTTCTGTCCATTTTGGACACATCCCAGTAATTTAAATTATAAGTCTTGAATGAAACTCACAGTATAGTTAGAGTTTAATGAAAACAGGGAAATATCAAAAGAAATACCACAAAAAATGGAACATCCTTGTGGGTAGGGGGTCTTTCCAGGAAGTGGAGAGTTTGTACAGTTTGCTTTGTTTTGTTACAGCTTGTATAATAATGTGAGCAGGCAGTACCTTCTGTCTCTCCTCCTTTTTGGAGCCTTAATTACATGTAATTTGTTGTGTTGAAAGCATACAGTAATGCTGGTTTTTGCTTGTCCCACCCCAGCACACAAGGATCTGTGTTTTTAATACTAATTTGAGCCTTGCAATTTCATGCTTTTGGTGTTACACAACTCGTCCCATGAATTTCAAGAGAGGAACAATTGCAAGCCAAGTCTTCTGAGAGACTTGATTGTTTCATTAACTACTCCTTCCAAAAAAATTGTAACTGGTATTGTTAGCCTTTTTTTTTATTAGTTTTTAGTATGACAGAAATGTCTTTGACATTGAATGATAACTATTACAAGCATTGATTTGACAGTCCTTTCATGAATTTGTATACAGCTGTAGTTACAATCATAAATATGCAAATTAACCTTTGTTTATCAAAAAAAAAAAAAAAAATTTGGCTGGTCTAGAGACATCCCTGTAATTTAAATTAAAGTTAATGTCTGTCTAAAATAAAACAATTGACCAGGATTCTGAGGGACTTCATTGTTTTCATTAATATTAACTGCTCAGGATGTAAAACTACTCCTTCCAAAAAAAAAAAGAAAAAATGATAGTGGTAGTATTAGCATTTTTATTTGATTTTGTAGGATAATTCAAACAGGTTATGAATTATAATTGGCAAATCATATTGACTACTGTATGTATTCTTACCCCTAGGCTTCTTGGAATAAAGTTCTGTAGAGCAGTTCTGTGAAGGACACAAGACATGAGTCAAAGTAAGTATGTGTAAATTAATTCCAAACTTGTCCTCTTCCTTCTCCTCTTGCAGAATCTAAACGCAGTTCTCATAAAAGATTCAGGATTTGCATTTTAAAAAGCAATGGTTTTTTACTAGCATCAAATGGCAATGTTTTTCATTATTGTACCATGCTCATGAGAAAAACTTTCTCTCTTCATCAAAGCAGCAAGTGCTTAGAACTAACTCCTAGCAGTATGCTGGATGTCTTTCACATGTTGGCCTGATCGTGGTTCTTTGAAAGCCAATTGACAGTGATCCCTGAATAACCAAGTTTGTCATCTTGCCCATTAAAAAAGCTAATATTAATAAAGCCAAAAGGTAAAGAATGTCTGTTGTAGACCAGAACTACATGTACAGTGTGAGGGACAAAAGTTGTTTGGAAGAATCTTGATTAATTAATTATTATAAGTAATCAAACTTCAATCAAAGTTTAGATTAACCCAGGATATTTACGTAGTTTAATCGGGTTTTGAACAACTAGGCCCTGTTAAGTATGTTTGCTTGGCATGCATCTTGAGTCTTTTCACATGAATTATGTACTGAATAACTCATGAAGCAAGCAGATTTCTAATTGGGTATGATTGGTTGAAATTAACGTGCAAATTGCATGCATCCAGCTCCTGTTTGTGGAATAAACTTGGTTCATTTCCCTGAATATTGGCTGATAAACAAGCCTGTGGTTGGCACTGGCTGCTTCATTTGTTTTTTTTTTTTGGATGGAGTGCTTATCCTACATTTTACACTTTCTGGATCAAATTGGTGATGAACTTCAATAATAATGTTTACCTTTGTAATTCAGCTCTATGGCCTGCATCTTCAGCGTCCTACAAAGGTGTCAAAAAAGCTCTCCCTTATAACTATACTGATATACAATATTTCCTTTATCATAAATTATATCGACTGCATTTAGGCTTTCACTTATAAGTACGGGCATTTTAAGGTTTTTCTGTTCTTTAGTCAGTTTTCAATGTTATTTTTGCTACTGGTATTGCTATGCACATGTTTTAAAATCCTACAACATTTTTTGTGATGTACACGACAGTCGTAAGCGAGTTGTAGGCTTGATTTACACAAAACAATTCGTGTGGTAGGCCTGTCGTAAGCTTGTCGCATGCGACAAAGTCACACCGTGTAAATCGCCCTCTACAGGTACACTTTGCACCTCTTTAATTATACAGCCAGATTTAGTCAGGATGCTTGAATGAGAGGTTTGAACAAGGGGAGGTAGAGGGGGGCTGGTGCCTGCCTGGCTGATCACCCCTTGCAGTTATTGTTTTCCACATTTCTCTGAGAGAATGAAAACATTCTGATTTGATTGGAAGGACCCATGGACCTAATCTGTTGTGTTTCTGAATCGCTAAAGTAATGTACCCTGAGGATAATAATTTACATGTATATTGTGTCATCTTGAAAAGATATGTGTTCGTCAAAGGAAAGTTCAAGTCACAAAAATTTCTGATAATCTGACCAGTAAAGTTTGCAGTCAAAACTTGTACATACAAAAAAAACATGAGCCTTTCAGCAATGTTTTGAGTCTTTGAACCTCATTATGCAAGCGAGGCTAAGTGCAAAATTTTTTATTATGAAAATTAGTTTTTATTCATATGTAAACAAAACTAATTTTCATATGAGAGTTTTGCACTTAGCCTCGCTTTCATAGTGAGGTTCACAGCAACTCGGAAATGGCCTATTCTCAACATTGCATCTTGTTTAAAGGATGGCAGGTTATTAGGAGGGATGGGCACCCTCTGTCTCTCTTCCTGTGTGGAGTCTTTTGTGTGCACACCCCGATGATAGACATACATGTAGACAGAGGCAAGCTTCAGGGAACCATAGTGATTTAGACTCTTTATGAAGGGGGCTCACATGAATGAAATTGCTTCACTTAAATAATAATTAACAAATCGATTGCAGTTTTCTATGGTCTACACTCTTGTAGACGATAAAAGGAAGTCATAAAATGTGCAAAACTTACTTGGAACCACGAGCCATAGGCTAGTGGTTTCAGTGCCAAGTTTTGAACATTTTATGGCGTCATTTTATGGTCTGGACTTAAGAGTATAGATCATTGAAATCTGCTGTTGATTTGTTTTTTACAGTAGCATGGAAAAAGTACAAGCGGAATTGACTCTATTTTCCGTTGTCATTTTTATTACCTGTACTTTTATAGACAATAGCTACAAGCCAATCAGCAACCGCATGCAGGAACATTTAGTAAATAAACCCCTTCAGGCGGCTGGTATGTCGGATGATAATGTCCGCGGCTGAGAGATTGTCCGAAAAATGAATATTTGGCTGAGAAGCGAAGCTTCAAAGGCAAATGTGAAATTTTGAGGACAATCTCTCAGCCAAGGACATTATCAGCCAACATAGCAGCAAGCCAGAAAGGGGTTTATTTATTTTATAACCCTCACATTAATTTTTATATCGCGTGAAAACCGCTCGTAAAAGAGCCAGTGCTGATCTGATGGCGGATGCGCGCAATTGACGTAAACAAGTACATTTGATTGGTTTACAAGAACTTTATTTTTACTGTGATTGGACCAAAACTTGACAAACTGACTCAGTTTGCTAAGGACTAAATCTGAAAGTCTACTCGTAACTTTCTACACCTTCAAAGACGTTGACAGCATGTTTTGTTGACATTTTTGTACTTTCCGGAACAGCATTTGCGACCAGCTTTTTGCTGTAAACATGACTGGACATCTACAAAATGAGTTTGTTTTTCTTCCATGTAAAATAATAAAGATGAAAAGGTGAAACTCTTGAGTTGGCTTTTTTCCGCTGGCTTTGTTTCTTTTCAATGGAAATAATAGGAGGGCAAATATCGACGCAGGCGGGGGTTATTGCGTGATAACCGCCCTGTGAATTTGCACCACTTGACGTAAAGTAGCCAATAAAATCACGCAAAAATTGATGGGTGGGTTACTGTATAATGACAGTTATTGTAAAAAATATTGATTTAGGAATTTTTTGACACTATGACAGTGCTGATGCCAGGTTAAGTATGTTTATAGTTTTGCCTAGGGGGTGGTGCTTTAAAAACTAGCCACTAAACCTCATATTGTGCCCTTCAGACAAGGCAGTTATACATGTCAGACAATTAAGTGGGTACTGACAAACGAAATTCTGGGTGGGTGCACAAACCATAATTATGACTATTTATTCTTACCTCTAGACTACTTGGAATGAACTCCTGGAGTTGTAAAGTGGCACTTAAAAAAAAAAGAAGAAAGTCAAAGAGTGAGTACAGGTAAACTTAATGCATATACTCTATATTAACTATCTAATAACCGTGAGTGAAGTCATTACAGAAAAATCTCAAACTGAGACCTTGCCATATTGACCATGCTATAGTGAGGTCATTACGGCTAGGCCGAGGTTTGAGATTTTCCCATAATGACCAAACGGTCAAGGTTATTAAGTTATATATTATATGGCTTTCTAATTGTTTATAAGAAAGAAAACATTTCAATTCAAGCCTAACCCTAATTTGCATAATCTGTGATCGACCTGTGGGCATTACGGGTGCGTAATGCCCTGCTCTGATCTTGCTCTTAGCCAATCAGAGCACACGTTTTATCAGCCACTAGCCTTGGCCATATAATAATGCTAATGAACTCCAGGATTTGCATCTCGGTAATAAAATATGTTTAACCACCCTCAGGAGGAAATTTTTTCATTGTAGTGCCATGCTCATGACAAACTTTCTCTTTTCATCTTTACACTGAACGTACCCAATAGTACTAACTCATATGCAATTGTTAAATGTCATGAAAATAATGTCCCCGCAATAACAAAATTAGGACAGGGACACACATGGTGACAATTAAGTGCCCTGGGCTGCCTCAGTTTGCTTTTCTGAGACAGTTTTCAGCCCCATATGACGTCACGTGCATAGCAAGTCCATCATTAGGTAAATTTGTAAGTTGTCCAGCATGTAGAGTAGTACATCAGGGCCCAGTTGTTCAGAGCCCAATTAAGCTAATCCTAGAACAACGAGAACTTTGATTTGAGTTTAATTACTGATCTGTCCCCGAGTTTTTTTAATGAGCGAGCTGGAAACCTCGGTTAATCGGGGATTAGCGTTAATCGGCTTTCAAACAGCCAGGCCCAGGTGTTTTAAGTTTTGTGTATCTGGCTGATTTTATCATGGTGCATTGTTTTTCAGATTCATCTAGCGGTATGATAAGCCAGTGGTACAGTACTCTGTGTTACTTAAAAAGAGAAGCATTAATTCACTGGAGGCTGTTTTCCTCAAGTTAAATTGGAGGTAAGAAATGTTGGCATTGTAGGCTGGGCTTGCCCTGTTCATACAGTTGCATAAAAATATTAGCAATGTAAAGCCAGTAACCCAACTAACTGGGCTGTGGCGTTTTTCATGTAATTTCAAAGATTTTTATTTATATGGTTGATGCTCCAAGATCTACGACTACCCAGCCGGTGTACATGTACTTGTATAATGCTAGGAGTATTGTAACGATGAACTAAATTTTTGTTGTTCGTGTTCTGCCAGATAGGTCAATTTCATACCATAAATTATCAGAGGGAGCAAAATGATTATTTCTCTGATTGCTAAGAGAATTTACCCCCCCCCCCCCCTAAAAAAGTAAATAAATAATAACAACAAAAGAAAACAAACAATTTAACAGTTCCAAAGAATGTGTATTATGGAGAATTGCAGGGATAGATGTAGTAAAACTTACCGATTTTGTTGATGCTGCAAATTATCCTAGATTGAAAAAGAAAAACATGTTACTGTAGCAGTAGAATAATAACAATATGTCGATTGGATTATTGTCTTAATTATGTCTGCTCATGATTTTTTGGATGGAATGTGGCTTGTGTTAAGAGAGGATATAAACATTGCTCTTCTATGTTTTTGGATGAATAGGATGTTCCAATTATGTACTCTGCTTACAAGTGTTATAATGTTGTGAAATAATTCAACTGTCTTATTTAGCAGTTTATAAGTTTGTAAGTTTAACAAAACCCCATGATCGATAGTTTTAATTGTATTCACTCCTGGTTTCTTCAGTTGTTTCAATTAATTCTATAATTATCTCTTCTTAATGTTAAAACAATAGAGGGGGTTAAAACAAGGATCTCAGTTTACTGTATAGCGATTTTTCTTCGAGTCATACTTGTTTGATTGCCACGGAAAATCTACTTCTTAGTGCTTTGAAACTGCAGTGTCAGGCGGTGTAATGGGAATCGTGTTTCGCAGATTATTTCACAGGTATATATTAAACCGAAAGCGGTTGTCCCGCACGTAAAGTTTTCTGAAGTGGACGTTTATTTGAGTAAATGTATTGGTGATGACAAACCAAAGTCTGTTGAAAAGCTCTTAAAAGTGTGCAAACATTTGGCATAGAAGTTTAGGTTTCGAGTTTTATATTTCATAGTTCGATTTTTACCACAGACTTCATCTTTTTTACGTGAAAATCATTGGAGATCGGGTGGAGTTTGCATTTCGTTACGTAAATGTACAACGAGAAAGGCCTTCGGTTTTTACTTGGTTTTAAAAGAAATAATGAAAGTAGGATCCATCATGATGGTGTAATCAGTTCACTACTTACGATTTCTCTGTCCATGCTCTAAAAGACTGCTGCAAACTGAATCAAGAAACAAGGTCAGTTTGAAGGTTTACTCTTTCTTGGTTATCGTCAGACAACTCGCCCCAGACCACTTGCCCTCAATCTTCAAAGAGTTAATGCCACAATTGGAATCTCTTTTCTTCGATCGGTTTTGTTATTTTGATGCCATATCATAAGTTTCGTTTGCACAATTTCGTGGCTTTTTTGTGTGTGATTTAAAATGGAAATAATCTAGTAAACGTGATCTAAATAGTTGGATTTAGTGGTTAATGCTGTTTTAAAGGGCTAAAAATAGTGTGCAATACTGATCGATATTTACCTGATTGTGTAGAACAACTGTTTGCAAGCCTATATATCAACTCTTATTGTATCGCTCTGTTCTCTGTTTTCTTTTGCGTTTTTGCTCGCTATTTGCAGTGATAAAGGCTGATCGGAACCACCGCAACTTCTGAAGTAGCAGATTTAAATAAAACTCGTTATTCTAGTGATAAACTTGTTCGACTACCCCAGTTGCAAATTTTGAACATTGATGTTGATATTAATGTGTCACCTCATTGGCTGAAAATAAGTTAACGATGCATGTTAAAGAGAATTAAGATGCTGGTCACTGTTGGTACTAAAAAGGCTACTTCAGGTTATTTTCGAAGAAGATAAATAGACGTTAAGGGATTGTTCCACGAAACTTCTTTTCTTCAATCGTAACTTCTGAAGTAGCAGACTTCAATAAAACTCGTTATTCTATCGATAAACTTGTTCGACTACCCTTACATATGGTAAACCTTTATGTTGACATTTATGTTTCACCTCATTGGCTGCAACTAAGACACTCTGCAGGTATAATACCTTGTTGCTATGGGGAAGTGTTTCGACGAAATGTCATTTCCATATTATTTCCCAGAAAGAAAGAAAACATTGAAATTTAAAATAGAACACTTATATTAACAGGATCAAAACTGATCTCTTACTCTCTCAGTTTCAAGGCTAAATTTGTATCAATTTACAGTTCAAAATCGTCTTCCACGCAAAATCTTGCATGAAACGGGCGTCTCTTATTTCGCCAAGATTTCGACCTTTTCAGTCTCAATCTCAACATACATATTCTCCTTACTGTTCCCCATGGAATTCTTATAGATCTAGTTGGGAGAATTTGTTGACTCATCAAGACAGTTTCTCTTGTGCCACAAATCTTTCTTGTAACACTTTCCAAACATCTAGGACCACCGTAGTAGAAAAAAATTAGTCGGGAGTCTTAAACTTTTTCATATGTTTTTAGTTTTATAGTCTTACCTCGTGTCTCTGCCAAGGCAGCGGTTTGGTGAAAGATATTCCACTCCATTCCGCAGAAAGATATGATGATCAGCAAGACAGCTTTTAAAAATAATTGATGAACGAAGAGTTGAATATATGCCTAGTTAAAGCGCCATCGCTTGCCAAACGATGGCGATTGTCCCGCCAAATCCGATGTGCTTTCAGCCGTGTTCCACTTGACAAGGCACACGATGCATACGTATGTTGTGGTGACTAGGGACAAAACAAGTAGCATCTTGTGTGCATTCTGGCAAGAAATTCTCAAGATTGCACGGCCGTCCTTGAAATTCGAAAACACTCCATCTCGCATTGCGCCTTCGGTATCGCGTAAGTTGTATTCGGAGACTTGTATTTGCATATCGAAACAGCTGTTGCTCAGTAGGTTGTTATGCCATTCGTTGACGTATTTTCCGGTATTAGGGAGCTTAAGCATCGACGACGAGTGAGACGACGACGACGACGGAAGTATGACGTCATGTCTGGGTAGCGGGTTTCGTTCTCGGCGGGAAAAATAAAAACTTAAGCAAAAGCCCCAAACGACGACGGCCTTAAACCTCTTGTTCGAATATGTCGTTTAGAGATATGCGGACTCTTCTTCTCCTGATGCCAAGTGATGGTGCGATTGATGATGAAGAATTCATATTACTGTATCTTCGAGCAAACTATCCAGTTCTGATATTTCCACATGAATTCCTGACGCTTTCTCCTCGTCCTGTAATTTTTGGGCTTGTTTTGCAGTCAAGAGAGAGTACCTGTCACGGACAGCTCTGGCAGAGACTCTGAACTTTGGCTGGTCAATGGCACTCAGCCGCTGGGCAATAGCTTCCCAAACCTTTCCCCTTTCTGGGCTCCTCGGTTTGAAATTAAACAGATCCGAGACAAGAACTTCACGACACGTGATGACATCGTGCTCCGTTGACCACTGAAAATATTTGTTCCTGTTCGATAATAGAAAAATAGAACTTTAGGGCCAAATTTTTAGCAACCTTAAACAACAATTTACTTCACTAATAGCTGATGTAAGTTAGTGGCAAACTACCGAAGAATAACATCTGCAAAGCCCAGATACTTGCCCTTTCTTCGAAGTGTCTTGCGAAAAAGCCATGATGGATTTTCCTGGGAAAATACACTCGTAAGTGGCGCGTTCACAGAATAAGTTATAAATAACAAAATCCGATAAAAACAGGCTTTATCAACCAATAACGAATCAAATAATCCATACAAAATAAAGGCAGAGTATACACCGAGTTTTCGCGACTTTAAACAGGTTAAATTACTTACGTTTTCGAGAGAACGCCAACTCACTCAAAATTCAGTCGTCGACGTACGCCAACGACGGCTTGACTGAGACTGACATGCGCAGTTCATTCAAAGCATCGCGAATTTACTTCCGGCCGTCGTCGTCCTGTCATTCGTCGTCGATGCTTAAGCTCCCTATTGATCGCAGTGTGTGACAAGACGGAGTCTGTTCAGTGAAGTGCCATGTTTTGACTCGAATGGTTTGTTCGGCGTTCAAACCCCTTATACAAATGAAACACTCAAAACAAAATTACAATCTTAGGTTGCAAGGATTTAGGGGGCAGCTACGCTGCTGCGTGGATGAAACTTCTACCCCTCAAGCGCCCTGAATAGCATTGTAACCCTGAATGTTGTTGTCCTCTTTGCGTCAACGCCTTGATTTTGAGGATAATGTTACGATGTAAATATCTTTTTTTTTTATGTATACCCCTCACTTGTACTTATCCTAGCACTGTTTAGGAATTAGCATGCAATTTGTTTGGATTTTTAAAGGGACTATGTCAGCTGGTGCCCATGAGCAGTAGAGTCCGGTTGAGACTAATTTGCATACAACTCGTCGCGGGATTTTTGCTTTCGCCATTGCAAAAGCTTAAAAGATATCACAACAAACAGCTTCTGTAATTTCTAAAGAACGTTTGTAAATAAAAAATTTAAGCTAACATTCCAAAGATTAACGCGATTCAGACAGATGAAAACAGCTTCATGAACTCTCCGACGGTATTTGAAAAAGTTGGGCAAGCTATTTCAAAGTGCTTCTCATAACGTGCGCATGCGCCTGGGATGACGTAGTCTCTTTAAGCTTGATATTTTTACACGCTTTCTAGTCAATCCCGACATGGTCGTAATTTGCATTGCTCGATGTTTTGACGTGTCATGACTAACTTACTGCGTCTTGTTCTCCCCAGTTCACATGTCAAGAGCCGTCATTCAACCCGTTACAAGTTGTCAATAGGAGAAAGCTATCTACGGTCGAGAGTGAAAGTTGCGCGTAAAGCGAAGACAACCCCTTTATAAGAAGATCATTTATCTTACGGAGAGGAGGTCGTTTAGCACAATCGT
This sequence comes from Pavona decussata, assembly GCF_977016875.1. Taxonomy (NCBI): domain Eukaryota; kingdom Metazoa; phylum Cnidaria; class Anthozoa; order Scleractinia; family Agariciidae; genus Pavona; species Pavona decussata. The sequence goes on along the minus strand of NW_028145480.1, from coordinate 3,674,459 downwards.
CGCTGACGCTTGGCTAACTGCGTGCGGCTACAGAAGAGGACAAACTCGTCGGACAAGAATTTGGGACATACATTTTACAATGGCTCCTCGCCTGAGTAAATTTCTTCAACAATTTAACACGTTTATAAGTTTCTTTGACGAGACTTTGGCCTGAATTTCTTTAATTTGTGAAATATCTATAACAGTATAAAGAAAGCTTACCAAAGAGAGTATAAGGAGAGGTTGTGTTACTACAAAGTGTTAAAGGCTATGGGGAAGAAAAAGGAATAAACAATTATCGAATTTTGAGAAGTTGAGGACAATTATTTATTGACAGAGGTATTTTAAATCGGTGACACAGGCATACTCTGAGAAAGAAAATCCCGCTACTACTTAGTTTTCAATTTCTCTTGGGAAGGTTGGAACGTTTAATCCCCTTTGGCTTACTCTCCTAATGATGCTGTAGGAATTTTAATTTAATTTTTCTCCTTTCTTTGTCTGCCCTCTCACCCATCCCCAGTTAAGTGTTGGAAAAGGCATCATTGAAACTCAACATTGAAACGGGGAAGAGGGAGGGGAATGAAGGCGAGGTGTGTGGAAACCTTCCCGAGAGAATTGACGAGGATTTAGGTTCATGTGACAAACATGCTGCATACTGCGCTACGATGAGTGATGTTATGTTTTAACTAAGGACGGTGCCTACTAATACCGAAGTATTTTACGCGGTTTATGACCATGCGGAAAAAGCAGATCTTATCAGGTGCTATTGGAATCCAAAAAGGAATGTCTGGGGTAACCACGCATTTTCAGAGATAAAAAATTAAGCAACAATAATTGTAAAAAGCGCTAAAATACGAAACAATGTATGGTATTTCCCCAAAATTGCAGCTTAGTTATCTCTGAAAAATGCGTGGTTACCCCTAATTTTCTTTTCGAATCCAAATAACCCTTGCCAAGATCTGGTTTTCCCGCTTTAAGGTCTTTAAGCGGGCACCACCAATAGAAACCCGATTCTCTCGGATCATCCCGTGATGCGCAGTAGCTAAAGAAGGCACGGTCCTTAACTGAAGGAAAAAAACCTCTTATTTATTGATAAACCCTCGAATGTTTTTCCCTTTTCACACCCAAGGAGGATCAACAGAGAATTGGTAATTTCCTGAGGATTTCCCAAATTTAATCCACTAGTACCTCCAAACGTCACCGAGTCAAGGTTACCCGAAATTTTCACTGTGAAAACCCTCTTGTTTAGCTGTTTTATGTTATAGCAATTTTAAACATATTATTATTATTATTATTATTATTATTATTATTATTATTATTATTATTATTATTATTATGCGCCGTAAAACTATCTGTTTGCACAGTATAAGAAAGCACCACAGGGCGCGTAGCGTAACCTGTGAGCCAAGCGGAACTTAAAATAGCACGTGAATAAATCAATAAAATATATATACATATATAAAAAATATAAAATATATAAAAATATGTAAAAGTCATAGTCTAAAAATATAGAATATATAAAAACATAAAAGTCACAGTCTATATAATAGCTGGTCTATTCATGGCTGGTCTATCAATCTTGGTATAATAAAACATTATCATGTTACTACTTTGAAAGTTCTTGCAATTTTCAGCGTCGCCGATAAAACCGCCTTCTGCATTTTCTCTAGGACTTGAGTAGTCTTCCGCCCAACCAGTGATCGCACACTAATCTCTGTCTCTTTCGACCAGCCGCCTAGCACATCCATGATAATGTTATACTGGTGCACCTCATATCCTTTATATTGCTCCTTCAGTTCCCACCTCAAGGGACCATACTTCATGGGTTTCTCCTCGCTCTTCTTCTCTCGATTACTAATCCATGGATAACTCATCTCTTTGGTCATGACTTATTGATTGCTTATTATTATTATTATTATTATTATTATTATTATTATTATTATTATTATTATTATTATTATTATTATTATTATTATTATTATTATTATTATTATTATTTTACAATTGTTTGGAGCCTTAAGAGTGCTTAGCTTTCTCAAGTTTTTTTCTTCACCCCGACCGAGACTCGAAGTGGCCAATTTTCATCTGGTGCTCTAGGGTGGATGACCGGCACGAGAAAAGATAGGAAATGGGTACCAGTATTTTTAGAAGCGGCGCGTCAGGTAGGTTACCGTGCTCGTTTTAAAGAAAATAACTATTTATTAATTTGGCACGAAGGAAACCCGCCATGTTTTTAAAGTGCGCGCAAATAATGGATCAAAAGTATGCTAAGCAAAGACCCCATTTTCACCCACGATTTTTGTTCAACTTTTGTCGCACTAGCTTTTTAGTGCTACTTTTGCTGCGTTCAAGTCTCGTTTTTTTTTATGGAGTTCAATAACCACACAATAGTTCAAAAACCACACATCAGTTCAGTGACAGTACACCTTAATTGTAAGAATAGCTACAGGTGAAGTGTTTTTTTTATTTTATTGAGACATGTAGGAAAAGAGAAAGGGGAGGGGGCGGGGGTTGGGGTTTCGGGGTCAATGAAAAATCAAAAGTTCAATAACCACAGCATCAGTTCAATAAACACACATCAGTTCAGTGACAGTTGACCTCAGTTGTAAGAACAACTATAGAAGGAGTGTTTTTATTTTTTATTTCTTGCGACAAGTAGGAGAAGAGGGAAGAGGGTTTTACGGGGGCGAGGACCATATTTAGGGCAGGCAGAAAGTAGGAATAAATGAAATTGAATTTATATATTCACAATTAATGGTAACACGGCTTCTACGTACGCGTTTAAAAATCCATTGTCCATTTATCCATTGCTTGTCATTGTAATCATGTTTAGCATCAGCTGTCTAATTATGTAGCCACTTCTTGTACTTAGCTTCTTTTCTTGCTCTTCTGTCTTGCTTGTGCATCAGACCAATGGAGCAAAAACTGAACAAACCCGAAGTGCAAACGATTATTTGGTCCACTGAACAACACTGTATTGAGATAGAAGCCCCACTTGCACTATGAAAAAGCTGGTCCTGGCTTTTTGTCTGTGTATTCAAATTTTTCTGATTTGATATCAATTGTGTAATAGTAGGGAGGGGAAGTGGGCAATTATGTTCATGTTATATCACAAGGGCCACCATGTTATACTATTATGGTTTAAATCAGATTTTTAGGGACTAATATTTTAAATAATTATCGGTTTTAATGAGTTTTTAGGGACTAAATATTTAAATTGATTATTTGTTGGTTATCTGTTTTATTTTATTTTATTTTATTAACAGATTTAAAAGAAAACTACTTGGGAAATTGACTGGCAAATTCCTAATGACTTTTATATTCTTTATGATGCAGACTTTCTGGTACCAACAAGCGACCATTGTAACAATCAAGAAGCCCCATCTGCGTGTTCATATTATTCTGATTTGATATCAGCTGTGAAAGAGCCTGTGTAAAACTAGAAGCAGCGTCACTTGTTGCCGCGATATCGCAGTGGTTTTGAACATGTTTGAAAATTAATGCAAACTTATAGGTTCCTCAGAAAACGTACGCTGAAGGTGCAGCTGGTTTATACGAGCGATTTCCATTGAGGTTGCAACCTTGCGCGAGAAAAATTGCAGTTAATTAGGGATCTGGGGATCCAACCTCCTAAGGAGCATCATCATTCAGCGGTTATCCTAGTCTGGCCACGAATTCACGTAAGCGTCTTGAAGTGTCTTCGTGTCTAATTTATCGGCATTTGGTCAGCAGTAAGTACCCTCCAAGGTAAGCGTCACAAAGTGTCGGCATTATAGAGCTAACAAAAAGATTCCATTTTGTGCGCCGCGCAACGTACAATGACGTTAATATGTGGTGAGAACAAAAAAGTACACTACGATCCGAAGGTGAGTAGACTGCTGTTCTTACCACATTTTGACGTCCTCTGTGCGTTATCAGAGTACAGACCAACGCCAAAATGAAATCTATTTGATTTACACAATAACCAAGACCATCACGTTGACTGAGCCAAGTCAAAAACTGTCAAACAAATTTCTAGACTACGGCACACCTGCAATTGAGTATAATCCGAAATAATTTACACCCCCAAAACAAGGCAATAAATAGTAAACGTTTTTGTCATTTGAATTTTTTATTGACGTTCAATTAAATATCTTAGAATATTTAACAATAGGGAGCTTAAACAACGACGACGGCGCAAAACAATGGGTTTAACTGAGCAAAAAACAACCGCTCTGCACGTGCGTTTTACATTTTGGTACATTTCATTGCCATCCCCTGCAAAACAACAATGTGAAATGACCACATTTAAGGTTTTGTGGAGAACGTGAACGCACAACGGTGAATTTTTCATTTCCTTCTTAACTTGTACGCCACTCCTAACAACTTGGTTCCTGGATAGTTCGCCATTTTTGTAAAAGTTTAGCGAGTTGAAATAATCGCGAAGTAGCACAAATGAAATAAAGATCTATTTTGGGGTGACGTTTTCGTTGCCGTTGCCGTTGCCGTCGTTGCTTAAACTTTCTAATTATTGGACGAGGTTGAGCAAAATATCATGATTTGTCAGTGGCGAGAAGATCGGTATATAACCGGGGGTTATAGTCCCTCTACGGCGCAAGCTACAATAGCCCATTTTACAGTTGTGTGTTTAGTGACCTGGCCTTGGATTGAAAGCGAGGCTGGGGCTGACCTTGTTTTGATACAAATCTCAATGTTTTTCATTTGTAAATGCAAACTAGTTACCATGAGAACAGCGAGAACAGCATGATCTACATATAAAAAGCAGCGAGGTTTGTATCAAAACAAGGTCACCCCCAGCCTCGCTTCCAATCCAAGGCCAAGCCACTAAGCACACAACTGTAAAATGGCCTATTCGCATGAGCAGAATATTATTTGCAGCAAAACACAGTTGGACAGTATTGCGCGTGAGCACACCAGTATTTGTAGGCAGTTATTTGTAGGTCACGTGGTTTGCTCTCGGCCAGTGAAAAGGAAGAAAAAAATGCATCGAATCACAATAATTTTTCATGACCATATTCTGGTTAACTAAGTTCACAAGAGCACAGGATTGCAGAGCGTGCTTTCTCACGTCGGGCCGCAAACCAAGGTGAGTAATGAAAAATTACTCCTACACTTTGTTCAGAGAACGGAAAAATATACCCTTTGCTAGAAGGGATATTTTTGTCCTCTACTGTTGAAATTGTCTTCAACAAGAACGCTCCAATCAGAATCCATTATCTGCGTGTATGTCAAGAGGGAGGGGACGGAGTCTTTCTACCAGTATGACGTCGCATAGCCATGAAATCAGAGGCCATGCTTACAAGTTTTGGACTCAAATATGCCATTTCAGAAAAAAAAATCAGCCCTTTTGAAGCGGTAAATCGAAAGGATAAGTTCTGAAAAGTACTCAACAGTTTAAATGGTGGAAATTGGACAGTTCACGGCCAAAAATTTAGGTTTTGACTGACCAGATTGTGCTTTAACGATGCGGAGAGAAAAAGGTCAAGCTAAAACATTACCTGCGCTGCAGACTTTATCGAACTGATGCTTGAACGTTGCTGGAAATCCACTTCATATAAAAATAAAATAAAGATTTGATTGTCAATTTTACTAAAAGTTTTCATTTAGGAATGCTTTTTGTCTGTTTTCTTTTTGTTTTTTTGTTTTTTTTTTGTTTTTTGATGATGAAACGAGGACGAGTTATTGACATTTCATCACCAGAATGGAAAACGTCAGTCACTCTTGTCTGTGTGTGGTCATTACGTTATCGTAAGTCAATTTCCGGTATGACGATAAGTAGCGAAGCGCAATGATACCGAAACAACATCACGCTATCTTTGTGATTCAAACCATTCCATTAGCTCAATCGCGACGGAAGGATGCGTTTCCACCTGCACTTAGTGCTAAACATACACCGACTCATTCCGCGTAAACACCCATAGGCGTCTTGTTTTCCCTTAAAATTAGCAAAAAACCGTCAAAGGACATTTAAGGAAAGATTTTGGAAAAAAGTAAGCTTTCCATTTGAAAAGTCTGATCCAAAACAATAACTAAATATATTTGTTTCTCAGTGATTTGTCCTATTAATCAGTTGCTGTTAATTGGTTAGATTAGTCTGGGTTTGAAGGGTGTTAGGAAAATATGAATCATCCATAATATTTTCGATTTGAGTGCCTAAAACAGGATGAAACTTCCCCTGATTACAAAACTTGATGTGTTCCTTTGCCTTGTTGACGAGTTTAATCACGTGACATTTCACGTGATCAAACAATAATGATATGCATGTCGGCAAAATGGCAGCTAATTTTCTTTATATAAATAAATAAATTGTGCCTCACAATTGTCCTCACAAATTCTTTCAGTAGGAAACCGATGGAGGGTCATTCCAAAGATATTTACATTAGAGATATTTATATTAGAAAGCGTTTTTATTTGATGTTTTCTTTTAGAGAAAAGGAGCAAAGCCGACAGAACGTAGAGTTAAACTGTCGTTTAGTAGTGTACAATATTTTGATTGGCCCAATACCAGCCTTCTTCAGGTAAAGTGGAATTAACACTGATTACATACGCATGTGATATTGTAAAAAAATGTAATACGGCATGATTGACATACAATATGAAACAAAAGCAGCTCTGGACAAGCAAACACGTTGTAACCTCATGGGCTAAATACCCGCGGTCAAACTTTTTACTTAAGTATTATTTGTGAATGTATCTCCTGTTTTTGACGACCAAACAGATTTTATTTGAACCATATTGTATTACATTATTTCACAATAGCTATCATGAAGATAACTTGCGTATGTAATTTTTGCGTTTTCCACTGTAAAAAAGTTTGCAAAACTTCAGGCCGATTTTGGACTTTGGATCCTGTGCACGTGAACGCCCACGGGTCACTGCACACCTCGTATTGACGCACGTTGTCTATGTGTCTGTCCTTAAAGCAAAGATAATGGATAAAAATAAAATAAAATAAAACTTTGATAGCAGATTATAGTGACAAGGGAAAATGCTGACGTCAGCATTGATAATTGCATGCTTTGTTATATTCCTGTTTGCCATGACTTTTAATTTCAGTGATGCCCATATATCCAGGATTGTTAAATAGCTGTTGGAAAACACACACTCCCCCTAAATTTTTGTCTCTATCACGTGCCTACTACGCAAGGGTCAACTGTTAGTCTTCAGTGACATGCGCAATCGCCGTGCATATACTGAAAGGGCACTCACGACCGGGAGGACGACATTTGAAGCACATGTAGAAGAAGAATGATGTTTGTTCTTGTTACATCTCAACTGCACAGCTTTTATAGTCCTTTTGTGATGTATTAGTTCTCAGGAAACTTCAAGGTCGAGTTTCGTTCCAAATTACGAACTGTCGACTAACATTTGCCATTTTTGAGAGGTAAGAACTTTTAACATGCATGTCCATTCTGAAGCGGATTGACTTGTTACTGCATATGTTCTACCCTTAAACTATCTGATAGACAACACAACACGTGTACTGAGCCTACTTCAAACATTATCATGTTTAACTGACTTTTTTTGTGTGTGTGATCAGTCGGCCGGTTCATCATCCAACGAAGTAATGAGTGAAGCTGTTTTATAACCAGTATAGCCTAGGTTCTTTATATATTGTGATTCGCATGCATCGTGATAGTGAACCTATATCTAACCTTATGTTATTTTGGTTATATAAATTCTAGTCGACGGAAATCCAACAGGAGCCCTGTAGTTTATCGATATCGATGTTTTCACGCGCTTAATTGGGAATGTAGAAAGCGGAATTGAGGCTAGGCAAACGAGAAATATGATTATAATCGCAAACACCAGGAACAGGAAAATCAACATGATCGTTGTGGCAAGTAATTGAAGATTCAGTGACATATATTTGTGTGCGTGTCACGTAATCCGCATTAGTTGCATTGAGAAAAGCGCAAAGAAGGTGTGTCTCTGCATTAGCTTGCATCTTGGAGCCTGAACTTCAGCCAAATCGATTGAACGGATTGTGCTTTCCCTGTGTGGCCATGCATATGGTTAAGCTTGTGTTTGCTTTGTCAGTGCACAAGTCACTCGATGTAACCGAGTCAAACTTTTCACCTCTTTAATATCCCTAATTATGGCGTCCTACCACGAGACATTTTTAGCTTAATTCTGATTGGTGGAAAACACCTGCATAACCTGCACACCTTGTGCATGTGCATACACCCACACCAACTGTCCAATCTGGGATCTCAATCGAGGGCGCGAGCGGCGAGTGAAGAGATCCTCCTGTGGTTCGTTTTACTCGCAGCTCGCGCCCCAAATACATGTCCCCCAAATATATGTCTCGCGTGACACCCCAATTGAAGAACTGAGCTTGCACTTCCTAACATGATACGTCACCGCGAAGTTATCTGTTTTGGTCACGTGACAGTTTCGAAATAACTGAATACTAAAACCAAGCAGTAGGAGAACATCATAGAAATCTGTTCAACACTTCACTGGGATGTCCAAATGGCTACATCCTAATATTCAGCAAAGTACATGATGTCAATTAAAGAGCAAATGAGTTGGAATGGTAAGTTGATTTTCCGTGATATCGTTATCAAGGTCATTGCACGGATTGTGAGTCTGTGGTTTTAATATACAGTCAACTCTCTTTATTGCGGACACCCTCGGGACCGCGAGTTAGTGTCCTTAATAGCGAGAGTCCGTAATAGTGGGAATTTATTTCAGTCATATGTCTGTAATTTATTTTTGCCAGGGATTTAACTGCTGTCCGTATTATCGGGGTGTCCGTAATAGCGAGGTGTCCGCAAGGCGAGAGTTGACTGTACACTGTCATTTTAAGTTTGACAACCTGTGGTCGAGTCTATGGTGCTTTGTACTTGATATTTTCCACAGTTAATAGTTTAGGAGTACATAGTTAGCGAAGTTAAGGTAGAATGAAGATTTGAGGCTCATCTTTTTGATGCCGTGACACTAAACGGCCTAACCCTATAATTTAAGTATGTATATATGCTTGGTGTTGTTAGAAGGTGTGAAGGGTTTTAATTTGTGTTATGCAGAGCAGATCTCGCTTTCCGCTTCTCCAAAGGTACGTAATGGCTAAACGTGTTTGTGCATGGAGTACTTTCATTTTCTTATCAGTTCCAATCGGTGTACGGAATTATAATCGACAATCATCATGATCATGATCTTGGGTCGTTTAAACGTTCCATGCATTCTAAAACAACTTTAACAAATAAATGAAACAGGAACACCTAGGGAGAGCTATACTGTTAATGTATTCTACTGTGTTCGACGTACAGTCAACTCCCTTTATTGCGGACACCCTCGGGACCGCGAGTTAGTGTCCTTAATAGCGAAAGTCCGTAATATTGGGAATTTATTTCAGTCATATGTCTGTAATTTATTTTTGCCAGGGATTTAACTGCTGTCCGTATTATCGGGGTGTCCGTAATAGCGAGGCGTCCGCAAGGCGAGAGTTGATTGTCTTAATATTCTGATAGGTTTTCGTTCAGTGGTTTTACACGGCTGGCTTAATTGTCGAAATGTCTCGGTACGAACCTTCAAAGAGTAGTACGAGTTTGCTCAGCTTCTTCACAACATTTGAAAGTTCTGATGTACCAAATGTTGTGATTCTACCATTACAAAGTAGGCAAGCAGGCCCTGAGTGTTCAATGCACCTCCGTCTCAGTAAAAGTTTAATTTAATTACTCTGGCTGTCAGCCATACGACCCCTTCCTTCAGAAGGTTTTGCAAGCCATACGCGCTCTACAAAAAACGTCCACTGTTTCTTTAATGCTATGCTTATATGGTCTTTTATCTATCATTTCCCTCTTTATAATTGTAATTAGTACAAGAATTACGTTAGTGGTAGCTTTTTTGGCAAAATGAACATGTGGCCCCACCGACCATAAAAATTCGTACGTTTTCTACTTGGTCTCCCTCGTTTGATCTTGGTCAGTAAGATTTGGCTGAACACAAGAGCGAGGATCGAGGATGCTGCGATTTCCGTAGCTGAAATTATTTCCTCTGGCTAGCAGATATTTGCACTGGATGTTCTTTGTTCCAGTGGTTTGAAATCTAACCTATATGATCTTGTATCTATTAAGTTGCTAGGAGTGTGATACATTGTGTGATACATGTGCACATGTAGTGCATTGCTAAAGGCTGAAGACGGAACTGTGGTTAGGGTGCAAACCACGTCGGAAGTTCCAAAGTAACAGCAGCAGTTAATAAAGAGCCTATTCATGTTTACATTTTTGAAATTTTTGATAGCGACTTCAGTCATGATCCCTTGTCACGCGATCACCAATATGCACATAAGATTCATTGTGCACTCGTTATAAGTACAGCCGCCTCACAAATGTAGCAGTTAGTATACCCATCCTTTGGTAGGAGTTTTTGCTTGCTTGCTGTAATCACAAAAGTTGATCCAGTTTATGACAGCTACCGTAATGTCTAATACTTTCCAAGAGCTTTATTTGCACTTTGGTGGTGGCATTTATGCCAAATTAGTCGCGAACTGCTAAGCAAATGTAAAACAACCTGCCCTGCACCGCCAATTATCTATAGACGTCGCAGTTGCTAGCGCGTTAAACAAAGTTCTCTTTGTTTTACGCTTATGAGTGTAGATTAGACATTTGGCGTCAATGAGGGACAATATTTGAAAAAAAAAATGTTTGTCTTGAGGTATTGTTGGTATATCACCCGGGTATATCATTTACTGTCCATGAAGCCTTTCAGTGCGAGATTCGTGAGAGAAGAACAGCTAAATTCTAGTCTCCTTCAATAAATTTTTTTTTGAACGTTTGCGCCCTCAAAACGACTCGCTCGTCATTGGCCACCGAGAGAAGCTTTACGTCGATAGTTCTATCCAATCAAGTCACTGTGGGAAACTCCCTTTTCGGAACATGTTCAGGCATGCCCTCTTTAGAGATTTTTATTTTTTGATTTCCGCATCAAGGTAGTGAAATCTCTATTCCCCCACTTTACGACTTTTGAGCTTCTAGATAATTAACCTCTCTGGAGGTTTGTACCTTATCTTCGAATTATATCTAAACCTCAGGTTCTTCGTTGACCTGTATTGCAGTTGCTATATAGTAATGAATTAATAACATTGACTCGAAACTGGCGGTAAATTCATCACAGTACCGGCAAGAACAATGAACCGTTGTAACCGCCGCTACCGTGGCTAGTCCTGGTTTTTGGCTATGATTTTGCTGGCAAGCAGAAGAAACTACTTTTAAAATTGTAGAATTGTTGCTATTAACCGCCAGCTATAAAATTGCACTGCTTCGTCTGAATGCTTTCACTGAAAGTCGCACGTTGCATTATCATATCAGTGAATTGCTACTTAACATGCTGTATCATAATATGTGGGAGAAATTACCGTCTCTACTGAGTTATATATATACGAGAACACGTTAGAATATCTATTATCTACCAGGTTTCACCGCGTGCGTAAAAATTATACTAAAGATCGAAAGGGCATAAATGTACAAATAATCCGTTAATCGTACCTGTTTTTGGAATACACCGTTTGCTATTGCCTACGAAGGTACCATGAACACGCTAGTTTCCCTCGTGTTTTTAAATTAAGAATGAATTCATCTAACCCTTGTATACCTTCGCTTGGTCGTGTGGTTTCGAAATTTGAAAGTGAGAAATCTATTATCTGTATCCTTCTTCCCTCTTGTGGACCTTTATTCCCATTTCCATACCAGACGAGAGATCATATCGAGTGCCTGAAGCAATAACTAACTGAGCCCACGATGTTCGTAACGTTACCGAAGCCTTTACGTAAAACGACACATTGCTACGATAATTTCCAAATTTGGTACTTATTGTCCGATACAACAAATTCGGATAAGAACCGGTATTTTTTCGGAAAATGTCATACACTTGTTGTGTATGCATGCCTGATTGGTTAAAGAGTAGTTAAGTGTGAACACCCCAGATTGAAGTCCTGTTCCATTTATCGTTTGTCTTAAGGCCCGTTTAGTTAAACGTT